>NC_088347.1:5517500-5550000 GCF_036884655.1 Musa acuminata AAA Group | reverse complement strand
ATTGAGTCAGTTTGGTTCAGTTAGAGTCAAGTAGAGGTTTATCTAATATTTATTTATTATTAGAGTTCAAGTCCTGATGGACTCTAGGTGGAACTCTATAAATAGGGATGTAACTGCTTCTTTTCAATAAGCTATGAAAAATACTATTGTCTTTGGACAAACCCTAGGAGGCCCGATCCCCTCGAAGTGATCAAGGAGGGCCGATCCCCTCGAAGCGATCAAGGAGGTCGATCCCCTCGAAGTGATCATTATCATCCTCCTTTCCCTCATTTCTTCCACGATAAGATTTTAGGGTCTTATCATTTGGTATCAGAGCCTACGATAAGACTTTAGGGTCTTATCATTTGGTATCAGAGCGACGATAAAACCTTCAGGGTCTTACCATTTGGTATCAGAACAACAATAAGACTGTAGGGTCTTATCATTTGGTATCAGAGCCTACGATAAGACTTTAGGATCTTATCATTTGGTATCAGAGCCTACGATAAAACTTTAGGGTCTTATCATTTGGTATCAGAGCAGCGATCCTTGGCGTTCTCGCTGCGACGAAGCTATCAAAAAAAAAAAAAAAAAAAGAAAGAAAGAAAGAAAGAAAGAAAGAAAGAAAGAGAGAAAGAAAAGCAGCAACCGCAGCCACGCACGCCTGCTTCCCCTGCTTCCCTTCTCTTCCACCGCCGGCGCTGCTTCCTGATCGGCGACCACCGCCGCCGCTCCTCCCCGGTCAGTGCCCACCGCTGCCGCTGTGCCCCGGCCAGCAACCTTCTCACCTCGCTGCCCGCATCTCGCTCGAGCGAGAAGGGCTGCCGCCGCCGATTCCCAGCCAGCGGACCACCCATCGCCGCTTATACCGTCGGCGACGCTGCCCTAGCCGCACCGCCATCGCTGGCTTCCCTTGGTTGCAGCTTTGGCCGTGCGATCTGTCGGCGTCGCTGTTTCTGTAGTGCGATAGAAACAGAGCAGCCGCAGGCGTCGGTCGCCTCTACAGCCGCCGACTCCTCCTTCTCCACCGCTGCCGCTGCTTCTCGGCCGCACGATCACCGCCGCACCGCCGTTGCCAGCATCGCCAGCGGCTCCGCCGGCTGTGGTGCGATAGAAACAGAGCACCCTGTTTCCCATCTCCAGCATCGCAACTTCCCGGCCAGCGACGACGCTCGCTGCCTTTTTCTCCACCGCCGCCGCTGGTTCTCGATCGCTCTATCACTGCCGCCCGCCTCCCAGCCGCAACACTCGCCGTGCCCCCCCCTTGGTCGCAGCCGCAGCCGCCGGTTGCCGCAGCCCTCGTTGCAACGGTTGCAGAAACAGAGCTTCCTCTGTTGCTGCAGCCCCGTCGATCCCGGCCGCAACCCTCACTGCCTCCTTCTCCACCGCCAACGCTGCGCTCCGGCCAGCGACCACCGCTGCTGCCAGTCACCGCAGCCTTCTCCTCAACTGCTCGTGATCCTTTCGGCCAACTGCTTCGGTGGTGCGACAAAAACAGAGTACGCAGCAACAAAAACAGTGGCACCCTCGGCTGCTGCAGCCGCCGATTGTAACCACCGTCGTCGCTCCTGGCCAACGACCAACCCCTCATTCTGCAGCAGCCGCCCTCCAACAGCGAACGCAGCAACCGCAGCAAGTACGCTGCCTTGCCTCAACCCCGTTGCTCGGCGATCGCCCCTTGGGTCGCAGCAACTGCAACCACATCAACGCAGTCGCCTTCCAACCCCGGCGCTCTCACCCCACGCCTCGATAGAAACAGGGCAGCTACTCTTCTTCCAACGCAGCGACCACAGCATTGCCCTTGGCGTCCACCTCCTTGGCAACTTCGCATCTACAGTGTTGATGCCCTTGTCCGACACCAAAAACAGGAGTTGAGATTACAGATTTGCAGTCTTATGCAATGGCCACCGATAACTCAGTGAAAGCACAAATGGAAGCATTGGAAATTAAAATTGAGAACCGGTTATAAGAAGTACTTAATGATTTCAAAAAGGATTTACTGGGGAGCCTTAGTAAATTTCAACAAGGTGGGAGCTCAAGTTCTACGTTGCACAGATCTAAAAATACAGGAAAAGGGCCCCAAGATTATGACACAAATTACTCACACATGAAGATGGAATTTCCGAGATGGAAAGATGGAGATTCGACCAATTGGATCTCTAAGGCAGAAAATGTTTTCCATTTTCACAGAACCCTAGAAGAATCCAAGGTAGAAGTGGCCTCAATCCAACTCGAGGGAGATGCACTCCAGTGGTACGATTGGTATGAAACTTTTCACAGAGTTCCTTCGTGGGAGCAGTTCAAAAGAGGGCTTCTTGTTCGCTTTGGCCCATCCGAATATGAGAATGTTGATTGCCAGCTCGCCAAAATTCATCAAACTTCTACAGTGTTAGAATATCAGAGTAGGTTTGAAAGATTATCAAATCAAGCTAGAGATTGGTCGAACCGACAACTTCTGGATACATTTATTGAAGGGCTTATTCTAGAGATCCGGTGTGAAGTTAAGGCTCGTCAACCCCGTACTATGATAGCTGCGATCTCATTTGCAAATCTACATGAGAAAAAAATTAGCAAGGAAAGATCAGCAAGGGGTTTGTATTATGATGAAAAATGGAGTATGGAGCACCGATGTAAACAAGGGCAACTTCTGATGATTGAACCAATTGAAGAGGAACCGAAAGCTAAGAATGTGGACTCCGATCATGAAGGTATAAATTCTAATGAAGATGTTGGACCTACCATATATACAATGCATGCATTAACCGACTACTCTAACCCGCAAACTATGAAAGTTGGCGAAACTCTAGAACATCAACCTGTTATAGTTTTGATTGATACTGGTAGCACTAACAATTTTATGGACAGTGAGATTGTTGACCGATTGGCCCACCACATTGAAGACTATGACAGATTCGAAGTAAAGATCGTTGATGGACGGATTTTCACTTGTGATAGCAAAGGTTCAAAGATAAAATTGATTATACAGGGCCAGAAGTTTCATGCAACGATTGCTACATTGAAAGACCGACTTGTTGCTTACACTATTAAAAAGTGGAGATCATACTTACTTGATCAACGGGTTGTGATGCGTTACAGATAGCCTATGACTGAAGTGCTAAAAGACAAGCTCCCCGAGATTGATGCTGCTCAGTCTTGAGGACAAGGCTGATTTGAAGATGGAGGAACTGTTAGGACCATTTTTCTGAGCTTTTGAATAATGTTTATTGAGTCTGTTTAGTCCATTTGTTTATTGAGTCGGTTTGGTTCAGTTAGAGTCAAGTAGAGGTTTATCTAATATTTATTTATTATTAGAGTTCAAGTCCTGATGGACTCTGGGTGGAACTCTATAAATAGGGATGTAACTGCTTCTTTTCAATAAGCTATGAAAAATACTATTGTCTTTGGACAAACCCTAGGAGGCCCGATCCCCTCGAAGTGATCAAGGAGGGCCGATCCCCTCGAAGCGATCAAGGAGGGTCGATCCCCTCGAAGCGATCAAGGAGGCCGATCCCCTCGAAGTGATCATTATCATCCCCATTTCCCCCCTTTCTTCCACGATAAGATTTTAGGGTCTTATCATTTGGTATCAGAGCCTACGATAAGACTTTAGGGTCTTATCATTTGGTATCAGAGCGACGATAAAACCTTCAGGGTCTTACCATTGAGTTAGTGGGATTATCTTCCAATTCTAACTCAACTAATGTTCTCGGTGAGTCTTCCAGTGAACTCCTAATGAACTCTCGATGATCTTCCGATGAGCTCTCGGTGATCTTCTGACGAGCTCTTGGCGATCTTCCGATGAGCCTCTAGCGAACTCCCGATGAACTCTTGGCGAGCTCCCGACACACTTTTGGTACATCGTTTGAATCTTTGACTCCAGCCCATCATCTATTTTATACCTTACTACTATCATAGTTAATCCTACACACTTATCTCAATACATAGATTAGGTCAAATAATTTACCAATTGATTTCATCATCAAAATCTGAGATTCAATAATCTCTCCATTTTTGATGATGACAACCAATTGGTGACGGAGTTAACCTTAACTCCCCCTATCTATATGCCATACTTCAGAATACAAATTTGAATTCATAGCCTTGAATTCAAGCTTTAATCGAATTTAATCACATGCATCATGTATCATTATAGTTTCAAGTCATCAAGATATTAAATGCATAATTTTATCACTTCATGCATGATAAAAATGCTTCGGACATAGCCTTGCATGAAACATCCTCATGTTATAACTTTTATGGTAACATTTAATGGTTCACAATATTAAAAATCTGATATTGCATCATTGTATGATAACATTAAAAATTTTCATCATTTAGAGAGATCACAATATCAAAGTAAACATAAGATTACAACATCAAGGTGAATACAACATCAAAAGTTTTCAACATAAAATATATCACAACATCAAAGTAAACACAAGATTACAACATCAAAGTGAACACAACATCAAAAGTTTTAAAGTTTTCCATCAACTTCTCCCCCTTTGTCATCAGCAAAAAGACATACACAACTATTCAGGTGGTGGCAAGTTAAAATGTCTAAACAAAGTATTAAGTTGTTGATGAATCTACTGTATCTCAATTAAAATTTGATCTTGACATTGTTCAAATCGATCCATTCAAGTCCCTATGTCATCCATAGATGAGGAGGGTGCTTGCTCTATTAGAGGTGTTACCTCAAAAGGATCAGTAGGAGGAGTTTGATTGCCCCTAAATATTGATGTTTCAAGTTCTGGATCAAGTGGAAGGGGGCCAGTTTTTCTAGGTAATCTAGTCGATATCCCATTTCTGAATATACACCTTAATCTTCGTAGTAGATTTCTATCTATGACATTAAACCTATCTAGTTTCATAACCTCTTCATCAGGTGGGATAACTATATCAAAAACATAGATTAGTCTTGTGATTAGGCCACTATATGGAAACATCATATCCTTTTTTGATAGTTCAATTATATTTTGTTGTATTAGGTAGCCAAAATAATTTTCATGTCCTTTCATAATCCAATACATCGTTCCTATTTCTATTTGATTAACTTCATCGTGATGATATTATTTTGGAATTATAATGCTTATCAAGATGTGATGAAGTAGTTTAGTGTTGAAGGTAGTAAATGTTCAAAGCTTTTTAGAAGAGTAGACAAGTTAGAATTACCGAAGATGGTTCCTAAGGCTTCAGAATAAGTGGTCCCAACTAATGCTTCATCCCATTGTCCTCTAAAATAACAATCTTTTTCTTTCTCCACAATTCCTATGAGGCTACAAATTACGCTATCCATAATGGGTATGTGATGCCCTAAGAGATAAGTAGATACTCTATCATTTTCATCAACATGTAAATTGTTGTAAAATAGCCTAGCAAGTCTAGGATAAATATGTTCACATATTTGAAGGATTGGGAGGATATCTAGATTAGCAAACCATTGAATAGGTTCCAAATCACTTAATTCCTCTAAGTCTACATATTTACCCTTATGAACATTTCTAGACTTTATGGTAGGAAATCTAAGGGCATGTTGAGAAGAATAAAAAAGTAGGGAATCATAGTTTTCATCTATTCTCCTCTTCCCTTTGTCCCTTGAGGATCTTCTAGAAGTCATGGAGACTACAATTATGAAGACAAATAAGAAGCAATAAAAAGTAATGCAAAGGGGAAATCAATTTGGTTTAGAGATTACCTTAGAAGTTTTTTTTTTTCTTCTTGTGATCACCAAAAGGGTGTTTGAGATTGATCCTTGATTTAGTAGAAAAATGAGGATTCTTTTGAGTTGCTAGAGGGAGAGCAAGAGGATCAAGAGGTTTAGAGCACTTTGGAAAGGTGTAGAATGAGTTGGGGTCGGTTCTACCATTGGCCCTAGCTTGTTCTTTATATAGGGCAGGTTGTGGGCAGTGGCACTGCCAACTAGGTGGTACTATCGCCTACACCCCGTGACCATTGGCGGTGCTACTCCTAGCTGGGCGGTGCCACCGCCAATAGGCAGTGAGCACTGCTTGTATTGTGGTTTATATGGTTCATTATATGAACCATAAAATTATATGAACATGCAAACTTTTATCATTATATGGTGCACACAGTCACAAACATCATATAAAATTCGTAAAAAAAATTCATATAGCTCATTACACATACCATAAGTCCTTGATTCAAGTGAATGATCTTGTAAAATAGAATTCAATAAGAAAATCCAGAGAAAAAATTAAGAAAAGAACTCATGTGTTAGAGAAGTTTAGCATACCTAATTCTCTTCTTATAAAATCAAATTATTCTTCAATCAAGGGTTTTGTAAAAATATCAGCTAATTAATGTTTTGTATCAATAAATTCTAAAGATATGTCATGGTTATTAACATGATCTCATATAAAATGGTGCCTAATATCAATATGTTTAGTTCTAAAGTGTTAAATAGGATTTTTTTGTTAAGCATATTGCACTAGTATTATCACACTTTATATGTATGATTTTTAGGTGAATTCCATAATCCTCTAAACTATTTTTCATCCATATAATTTGAGCACAGCATGCATCTACTGCTATGTACTCAGCTTCGGTTGTAGATAATGCAACCAAGTTTTGTTTCTTGGAAGACCAAGAAACAAGTGCGTGTCCTAAAAATTGACATGTGTCGAATGTACTCTTTCTATCCATTTGGCAGCTAGCAAAATCAGCATCGGCATAACTAAGCAATTCAAAGTTTTTTGCTTTTGGATACCATAATCTTAGTTTAGGAGTTCCTTTTAAGTATCTAAAAATTCTTTTAATGACTTTTAAATGAGATTGCTTAGGGTTAGATTGAAACTTAGCACAAAGTTCTACGTTACACATAATTGTCCAATCTCGTTGCGGTGAGATATAGTAAACTATATATCACACCCCTATAAGCTTTTTGATCGAAGCTTTCTCCACTTTCGTCAATGTCTAACTTAATGGAGGTACTCATAGGAGTATTGATAGCCTTTGAATTATCCATATTAAACCATTTTAGTAAGTCTAATGCATATTTTGTTTGACTAAGAAAAATATTATTACTAAGTTGTTTGACTAAGAAAAATATCATTACTAAGTTGTTTGACTTGTAAGCCTAAAAAAAAAGTTAGTTCACCAATTAGAATCATTTCAAACACTTGGCTCATATTTTGGCAAATGGTTCGTATAAAGATTCATTCGTAAAACCAAAAATAATATTATTAATATAAATTTGAATAATAAGAAAATTATTTTTAAAATTATTAATAAATAATATGGTATCGACCTTGCCTTTAGAAAAAATATTTTGAATAAGAAAGGAGCTAAGTCTCTCATACCATACCATTGGGGCTTGTTTCAATCCATAGAGAGCTTTAGTCAATTTAAACACATGATTAGAGAAATTATTATTCTCAAATCTGGGAGGTCATTCAACATATACTTCTTCGAAAATAAAGTCACTAATAAAAGCACTTTTAACATTCATTTGAAATAACTTAAAATTATTGCTATTAGCATAAGCGAGAAGCATCCTTATGGCTTCTAATTATGCCATAGGAGCGAAGATTTCTTCATAATCGATACCTTCTTCTTGGTCGAAATCCTTAGTCACTAATCTAGCTTTGTTTCTAACCACGATACCAAATTCATCTTGCTTGTTTCTAAAGACTCATTTAGTACCAATAACTAAATGGTCATTTGGTCTTGGAACAAGATTACATACCTCATTTATATCAAATTGATTCAACTCTTCTTGCATTGCAATAACCCATGAATCATCATTCAAGGCATTGTCAATACATTTGGGTTCAATTAGAGAAAAGAAGCGGCGTTGACACAAAAAATCTTAAGATAAGAACGAGTTTGAGCCCTTTTTGATGTGTCTCCTATGATTAACTCCTTAGGATGAGAATCTAAGTACTTCTATTCCTTAGGTAAGGATGTTTCAGAAGAAGATGCATCCAAGTTACTAGTTAAAGGAGAAGGTTCATAAATTCAAAGCATCAAAATTAAGATCATTATCAAACTCATTTTTCTTAAATTCGAAAACCTCATTAAAGACAACATGAATAGATTCTTCTATAACCAAAGTTCTTTTGTTAAAAATATAAAAGACTTTAGAAATAGAAGAATAGCTAAGAAAAATCCCATGATCGGATTTTGTATTAAACTTTCCTATGGCATCTTTTTCATTTAAGATAAAGTATTTACAACAAAAAACTTTAAAATATAAAATGTTGGGTTTTTTTGTTGTTCCACAATTCATAAGGGGTTTTGGAAAGTAATGGTCTTACTAGAACCTTATTCATGATATAGCATGTCGTATTAACAACTTCGGCCCAAAAATATTTGGGTAGGCTATGTTCATTTAACATGATTCTTATCATTTCTTGTAATGTTCTATTTTTTCTTTCTACTACTCCATTTTGTTGAGGATTTCTTGGAGTAAAGAAAATATGGTTGTATCCATTAGATTCACAAAAATTTTGGAAATCATGGTTTTGAAATTCGCCATCATGATCACTCTGAATTGATGAAATCATTTAGCCTTTTCCATTTTGAATAAGTTTACAAAACTTAGAAAAATACCTAAAGCAATTACTTTTGTGTACCAAGAAGTTTGTCCAAGTGTATCTACTATAATCATCCACAATTATAAAGGCATATTTACTACCTCCTAGGCTTGATGTTGTTAGGAAATCTTGGGGGCGACATCACATGCACAACAGAAGAACAGAAAACAAAATTCTCAATTTCCCAAAGATTTGTTCGTCGTCAAATGAAGATTGGTGCGCAAAATCTGCGAAATAGAAAACTACGTATAGTAAAGATTGTGTTACCTAGGGAGATCGTATATCCCTGAATCCCTACAGATATCTAGGAGAGGGTGAAGGAGGTCAAGCACCCTCCTCTCTAGTAGTGATCCATGCAGCAAGGCTATGACGACGATCCTCAAAACTCCAAACCTGCTCTGAGGTGGAGAGGGGGAGGAGAATAGGAGAGGCAAGGAAAGGATCTAGCCTATGAACCACTGAATCCCTCCTATGTATAGAGGTCCCCTATTAACTTAACCCTAATGGATCCTCCCCTATTGGGTATTGGTATTGAATCTCGGATTTTGATAATGAAGTCAATTGTAAATTGTTTGATCTAATCTATATGTTGAGAAAAGTGTGTAGGATTAACTACAATAGTAGTAAGACATAAAGCAGGTATTGTGCTGGAGTCAAGATCGAGATCTCATTGGGAGTGTTGAATCTCGTATTTTGATGATGAAACTAATTGATAATTGTGTTGATGTTTTAATTTGTGTTTTGAGTGACGTAGGATGCTTCGATCAGGACGAGACAATTAAAGCAAGAAAAATCAAGTTGTGCTGGAGGAGAACATGTCAGAAGATTGGATGTCATGTCACGGACTTAGCCGGTTTTGCCTAAGTCATGCGGCACTCTTGCGTGTCTGTCCGTAAAGGTCAGCCTCCCCGAAGCCTCCTATTGTCCCTTAGGACCAACAAAAGAGAGAACGGGTTAGAGAGAATCCCTCACTCGGGATCCATAAGCAAACATCTCCGAAAATACTTCATAGACAATACAAATTACAAACAGACTTTAGAAGCTCTGAACAGTTGCACAACAAAGGGTCAAAATGGTCCATTACAGACCCAAAATCTCTCACACGTGTCCACATGACACAACCTTTATTTACAAGCCTAAAGCAGCCACCAACCTAACTAAAATGGGACTATTAAGCCTTCAGCCATCCTTCTAATGCTGTACAAAGCATGAACATACCAAAAGACACGGACATACATAAGCATTACATCAAACATCATGTTTAGAAGTTTGTCCGTGACATTCTCCCCCACTTATTCCTTCGACATCCGCGTCGAAGCCTTTGTCCACACTGCAACTCCTCGCCTTTACTGAGTCTTCAATCTTCTGCTCCAGTTGTAATGCGCCTCCTAGATCGCAGCTGCTCTCCGCTGCTGTTTTTAAGTAGTTGAACCTTTGATCCGCCCTACTGCTTCAACTTGCTAATGACTCTGACTCTAGTGTGGGTTTGGCTAAGTTGTGTTGATCCTTGTTGGTTCCTACGGATCCTCCAGATGAAGGAAAAGACCATCCTTACTATGCACTAGTCTCTTAAATACTCATGTTGCTTGAATTGGGTAGATGCTTGTTGGAGCTTTGATGAGCATCGTCTCGCAAACTTCTGAAGTTTTTGGGTCCTTCCTCCACAAAATTTGCCCATTGACTCTTTTTTTACTTAGTTGTCACTTCCAAGTAGGTTCGCATCACTTCCGTTTTCGATTGGCAGTTCGTTGGGAAATGAAGCGGACAATCTACTCTCAGTAGCACTGATCACCGTTGGTGAGGATTTGACAACTATTGTCTTCCATTATCTTCGAATGGTTTTTGAACATATGCAGAGCTCCTCTACTAGATAGATAAAAGAATTGGGGTACTCAGTTTCGCCCATTCTCTTAAGAGTTGAGAAGGCAAAGGTTACTTGACTTCGCCCGCCTCCTCGAGGTTGTACTCCATGCATCGAGCTGGTTACTGGCCTTCGCCTGCTCTTTGCTCATACTTCTGAAGTACTTGAAGTGTTTGCACTCCTTACGTTGAGTTAGTTACTATGATTCACCTTCTTAATGCCAACGAACTTCTGGAATGTAGGAAGTTTTCACCCCAACTTGGAGTGATTCTCTCATAGGTTTAGTCGCCTCTGGGATTGTACTGTCTTCTCCATCGACTTTGCCGCCTACTCCACTGAGTAGCAAAGGAACAACACTGCGTACTACTTGCTTCGTTCCTTGGTCATGCACTCTTGCCTAACCCGAAGTCCTTCACTTTCGGTTATCTTGATGAGAAGCTCGTTGACACCAGTCTTACGAAGTTCCTTGGCCTCTACCCTTTAGCCTTGTCTCGGTACTTGGAGTTTGCCTCTGCATTCTCCATATCCTCGACCCCTTTCATGACCAAGCGCTCTCCCTCCATGAGAGCAAGGGATCAATGACTTTCACGGAAGTCCTGCCTCTACGGTACCATGGCACTGCCATGCCCATGGCACTACTATCCGTCGCCTCGCATCTATATCCCTTTTCTTTATAATCAGTAGATATACCTCAGTGGTACTCCTCCGAGTCCACCTCTATTCTAATTGATGCTTAATTTTGGGTAGCTAAGTCCCTCTGGACTCGTCGTCGCTTCCTCGCCCCTTTCGACCCCCTACTTCAACACCTCTGTATTCTCCAAGCAGCTCCCTTTGGTCGATGGAAAGACAGACTGCAACTCCCATGCATGGCCTTTGCCATCACATTGTAGAGTTTGCACCGATTCTATTTTCCTTAGCTTCCTTAGTAGCAACGTTCGCTTACTCGACCTTGTCCTTTGACTTATCAGGCTCCCTTAAGCGAATATGGGCTCTGGAGCAGTCCAACTCTCCAGCTGATTTAATCATACCTCTGCATGATCAAATCCCTCCCATGGGACTCACTGGTACTTGCATTCGAATTTTTCCCTTGGTGGAACATAGCCCCCATATGCTGATGACCAAGGCTTTCATCCGATGCAAAATTCGATGCACGCATGGAAGACTCGCTTCCGCGGTACTATGGCCTTCACTCCTTGAATCCATAGCCCTTCTTGCCGTCGTGTTGTTCACCGAAGTGGAGCTTCCAATAGCTCCCGATCATATCTCCGTATGATCTAGTCCCTCGCGGGACTATGTCGTGTGTATCGCATTGCCACGAACTGTTCCACCATGATCCGCTGCACCATGTCACCTCCTGGTGACATCTCTATTGCATTCTAATCCTTATGGGATGAACTCGAATTGTGATCCCTCCATGTGTGGCCTCTGCCAATACATCGCAGGGTCTCTTCCACCTTCGATTTTGTTTGCTCCTTTGGCAATCGACCTTCATCCACCCACTCTTGGGTCACACCTAGATGAAGCACCGCTCTAGGACAGTCCGTCGCCTAGTAGCTCCAAAAGTCCACCGACTTCACTGCAATTAGTGCACCATTGTCTGGATCCTGGATCCTGGGCCTCTACCCCTACTAACACAATCTCCGCTGCGCACCGCTTCCTGCCTAGCAACTTGAATGGCAACACTATGGCATATTCTTCAAGAGTACCCACCTCCGCATCCTTTTGCCCCGTGCCAAGGTCTTCTAAACTCAACTTCGCCTTCGCAAATTGAGTCACCTTAGTTCCTCCATCAAATGCTTTTTTGAGATAAGGTGCATATGCCTAGAAGCTCCCTTCATCTTTGGCACCATGCAAGATGAGTCCGCTCCGTCAGAATGAAGGGCCCATGGAATAATGCTCTTGCCTCTCTAAGAGTTCATGTCCTTGACCTTTGTCCAAGGAAAGCACTATGCCTCCGCTCCATGTTCCATCTTCTATGCTGGCTCCCTTCATGTGGCTTGGGTACTTCACCAAGTTACACTCAAGTTGCTTCGCTCCTCGTTTTTGCTTTGAGTTGATGGTGGCTCTCACGCCCATCATTCCATAGGTCAACCCTCCCTTGAGTCTGATCTCATATCGACTCCAAGTGTGCCTTCATTTATGTTGCTTTGGGATGCTCTCTCACTTGATCTTGCAATGCATCCACCAATGCATTCTCTTAAGCGAGATCATGCGACGACTCTTCGCCGCTTACTCAGTCCATTGAGCTTCGTGGAGTTGTTTGTTGAGGTACTCCTCCTCAATATATGAGGTCTATCCCACATAATTCTCCCTTTGGAGAGACGGGGCTTATCCCTCCTGGATAACTGTCTTGTTGGAGCAATATCTCTCTTCGTTTCGAAGACCACCATCCCCTTGGACTACTTCGATCTGCTGAACAAACTATGCATTGTTCTGCTTCCTGCAAACGCACTTGCTAGATTACGACTCCACATTAATACAGTCCCCACTGCACCACTCAAGGCCTAGCAACATGCTGAATTCGTTGCACACTTCAACCTCCTACGGACGTATCCTTTACATGCCGAAGAGAATGTTTTAATGCTCCATGGCGTCGAGTTTCGGTCGCCTTGGGATGGTCACGAACATTCCATCGTCCGTATACAAGCCCATGTATGAGTATCGAATTCTTTGATTTAGCAATTCCCCTCACCTTTGTGAGCTTTGTACAACTCTTTCGGTCTCTAAGCAACTCATTCCACCTTGCATGGTCTCATCCTTTACCAAGCGCCTTGCTTGCCTTGAGCACCATCAAGTATAGTTGTCAACGTTGAGCTGTAGCTCAAACTTAGCCATCCCAACCTTTGTGCGCTCTGCATTCTTCCAAGCTTGCCTATTCTCGTGGTGCCTCTTGTGCAAAGGGTTGGCCATTCCTCTGAATGCCAATGTCAGATGCCCGCTCCTCCGAGCAACTCCTTTTCCCTACATCTCCATATCTGTTTTCCCCCAAATGGTCGTGTGTGTGCTGACTGCCCTCAACGCAGCCTCACTAGGTCCCTCACGTTTGCATGCTAAGTGTTTCTATGAGTGCTTGTCTCGCTCTGATACCATCTGTCACGGACTTAGCTAGTTTTGTCTAAGTCGTGTGGCACCCTTGCGTGTCCGTCCGTAAAGGTTAGCCTCCCCGAAGCCTCCCATTGTCCCTTAGGACCAACAAAAGAGAGAATGGGTTAGAGAGAATACCTCACTCGGGATCCACAAGCAAACATCTCCGAAAACACTTCATAGACAATGTAAATTACAAACAGACTTTACAATCTCTGAACAGTTGCACAAGAAAGGGTCAAAATGGTCCATTATAGACCTAAAATCTCTCATATATGTCCACATGACACAACCTTTATTTACAAGCCTAAAGCGGCCACCAACCTAACTAAAATAGGACTATTAAGCCTTCGGCCATCCCTCTATATGCTGTACAAAGAATGAACACACCAAAAGACACGGACATACATAAGCATTACATCAAACATCATGTTTAGAAGTTTATCCGTGACAGTCGGGTCGATGGATCAGTCGACATATCGAGAGAAGGCTTCGGGCCATGGATTCGGGCATCGGGTCAAGAAGAGCGGATATCGGAGTTGCAGAGTCAACTAGCTAATTGGGTAATAGGCCGCAAGAGAGGATGATGTGTCGAAGAATCGGACGAAGTGTCGAGGGACCAATGACATGCCGGACAACTTGATTAATGCTTAGTATTAATTGTCAAGATCTAAGTTTGTTTTACATATATAGGATTAACTACGATGGCAGTAAGACATGTAGTAGGAGTTGCGCCGAAGTTAAGACTAAGATCATGTTGGGGGTTCGAGAGTTCGATAGAAGTTCGGACGGTCGTCGAAGGTTCTACGGGAACAAATCCGAGAAGTCCAGGAGCTTGCCAAAGAAGCTCGTTGGAACTTGCCAAGTGGATCGTCGCAAGTCCAGGCGTTTGCCGAAAGTCCGTCGGAGCATCGACGAGGGTTCGTTGGATGTTCGCCGGAAGTTTGCCGGAAGCTCGCTGGAAGAAGCGATTGACGCTCTGGAGCAAGCTGCAATATTAATGTCTTAAATATCATAGTTAGCATGTATATTAATTTAGGAATGGGAGGTGATCCCATTAACTTAATCTGGGGACAATTGGGCCCTTGATAGACCCAAATTGGGCCGAATGGATCATCCCATTTGGACCCAGAATTCCTGGTCGGCGGTGGCACCGCCTAGGAGCTCAGTCTCCCAGGAATGCCAAGTGATGGTACCACCCCTGTTAGGCGGTGGTATCGCTTGAGCTCGGTCTCTGAGCGAAGCTGAGCGGTGTTACCACCTGAGCTCGATCTTCGAACAATGCCAGACAGTAGTACCGCCAGGACCCTGAAAATATGAGAAATGACATTTTTGAGCTCCAAATTTGAACCAGATGGGGCCTATATAAACCCCACCGTTTCCTGCATGAAAAGGCACTGAAATCTTAATCTTATTATGAGAATTTGAGAGCTCAAAAGTGTTGTAAAAGGCCAAAAGTTCTTCTCCCTCTTTTCATCTAATTTTTTATCATTCAAGAGAGGAGTGAAAATTTGGAAGGGTTGTCTCCTAAGCCCGTCAAAAGGAGTAAAGCCGTAAAAGGATGGTTGGCCTTCGCCTATTGAAGGAAGACATCTAGTGGACGTCGGTGACCTTATCGGAGGAGGAAACCAAAAGTTGATGTAGGTCAAGATTGAACGAACCACTCTAAATCTCGGTTTGCATTTATATTCTGCTCTATATCTTAACTGCAAACTACCTCGATTGCTTTTCTTCAACTGTACATCACTTAATCTTATGTTGAAGAACTTTCCGAAATGGTTTTTTATCGAAAGTGTTTTTATCGTACGAACATTATTTTAAATTATCGAAAGTTTTCCGCTGCACTAATTCATCCCCCCCCCCCCCTCTTAGTGCCCTTGATCCTAACAATTGATATCAAAGCCTCGTTTTTCATATTTGGTTTAACACCCAAATTAAAATGACTCATTTTGATAACCAACAGGGTCACTATCTTATTCGTCCTCTCTTTTTCAATGGGACGGACTACACTTATTGGAAAAATGAGAGTTTTCTTGCTTTCGTTAGATTTGAATTTATGGCACATTGTCGAATCTGGTTTTAAAAGGTCTTTTGTTCCAATGAAAATTTGAAATTATTTGGAGAAGAAGACACTTTCTTTAAATGCTAGAGCTATGAATGCTCTATTTTGCGCCTTAGACAAAATCGAGTTTAATCGGGTTTCTACTTGCGAATCGGCTTTCGACATATAGCACACTCTTGAAATCACACACGAAGGTACAAGTAGTGTTAAGGATTCTAAAGTAAATTTTTTAATGCATGATTTTAAGCTTTTTCGAATGAAGCCGAGCAAAACAATTGTTGACATGTACACCCATTTTACGGATGTCATCAATGGTTTAAAAGCTCTTGGCAAATGTTTTTTGGATTTTGAACTTGTAAATAAGATTTTGCGTTCTCTTAATAAAACTTGGGATTCAAAAGTAATCGCTATTCAAGAATCAAAAGATTTAAATAATTTCCCTCTCGAAGAACTAATAGGGTCTTTGATGACCTATGAATTAACGTGCAATGCACGTGAAGAACTTGAGAATCACCTTCCAAAGAACAGGAAGGATTTGGGACATAAAACATTTGAAAACCACTCGAGCATAAGCTCAAGTGATGGTGAACTCAAACTTTCAATGAAAATTATGAAACAAAAATTTAAAAAAAAAAAGAACACAACTACTTGCTTTGAATGCAAGAAGAAGAATAAAAATTGGGATGAATCAAGCTCATCCGAAGACGAGGAGAAAATCAAGAAAGGCGAGATGACAAACTATGCCTTAACGACATTCAACGATGAGGTAATCAAAATGCTTTTAGTTTATTTCGAAATTACATGATATTTTTCATGATGTATTTTTTATTTTTATTTAGTTTAGAATTAATTTTCTTGAAAATTATAAGTTTAATAATTTAATAATAAAAATGCAAAAATTAGGAATCATGCTTATCATTCTAGTAATTTTTAAAATAATCATGAAAATTACATGTTTATGATAAACAAAAGGATTTTGATTAAAAATGCCTTATAAAATCATGCTATATGTGGTTAAGAAGTAATAATGTGTATCATGTTGATTTCCATTGTTATTTCTGATTTTGATTAAATAAAATCATGTTTGATTTGAAGTAATGTATAATGATGTAATGAAAATATTAAATATTTTGATACCATGATTAACAATTTTATGCATGAGATTTTAAAGTTATACATGATGATTTTTGTGATTTATTGGTCTTGATGGTTTTATGATGAAATTCATTTTTTGATCGTAAACATTGATGCATGTTTTTATTTGACATAAATGAAAAAGCATGCTAACATGAAATCAATTACTTAAAATGAAACACTTAAAAAAAAAAGGAAAAATATATTATAAATGAAATCATGAATCTACATATGTTATGAATTTTGTGAACCATAAAAATGATTTTGATGATTTGAATTTGAAATGAGTTTTATCAAAATCATAATCTTGATTTCTTAGAATAACATGAGATTTCCTTTGATGATCATTTTGATTATTTAAAAAGAGATTTGTCGAAATGATTCATGGAATTTTGGATTCATGACTTGATCCTTCATTTGTTTATGAGATGGTTGAAATCTTTGTACCTTTAAATTCTTCCCTTCTCTTTTCGATTTTTGAATTTATATATGTTATATGTTGAAGATTTGAAACCATGTTTTGATATCATGGATACCCAAGAAATGTTGATTTGACAAATTGAATGAATTGAAAATGAATGATGATTTTTCTCTTGAATATAACTTGTGATATTTTTTATGAATCATCATCTTGATTTCTCAATATTCGATACATGAAATTTTATTATGAATCAAGATTTTTCTTTAATCGATCTCCTAAGATTTTCTTTCAATTATTTATGAGGAGGTTTTTCAAAAAGAAATCATGCCTTTTGGTATTCACATGTTCTAATGTTTCATGATATGATTTTTATGCAATTCCTTGTATTCATAAAATGTTTATCTCATCACCAAATTATTTTCTATTTAATATTCTTCATGTGATGATATGAATGAATGAAACACTTATGCTAATAATGCATGCAATGATAAAATATTCATGATAAAAAATTGCTTTGACACTCACATCTTAATATTTTCATCTTTGTTACCTTACCTTTGTCATAATTTAGAAATTGACGTAAAGGGTCTTCCCTTCTTTTTGACAATGACAAAGGGGGAGCAAAATGTGCTAGAAAGTGAATATGCTAGCGTGCATAATTCGAAAAAAAAGGCAAACTTGCTAGCTTGCTAATCTAAAAAAAAAAAGCAAGAAGTGCTATCTTGCAAAGCTCAAGAGAAGCAATGTTTGCTAAGTTACACATTTCAAAAAGAGGCAAAATGGTTCATCTTGCACATCTCAAAAGATGTAAAATTTTGCTAACTTTCTTTATGTGTAAAATTTGATAGCTTGCATACTATAAATTTACATACCAAAAGTGCTATCTTGCCTATCTCAAAATACAAAACATGCTAACTTGCACTTGACAATGAAAGCAAAATTGCTAGCTCAAGTATTGCAAAGGAAGCAAAAATTTGCTAGCTTACAACTTGCATATTTCAAGAAGCAAGAGTTGCTTTCTTGATCATCTCTAATTTGCTAGCTAGCATGATATAGAACTTGCTATCTTGAACATTATAAAGAAATGCTATCTTGCCTATCGCAAAGAAAAGCAAATATGCCAACTTGCACATCTTTAAATTTGCTAGCTTGTATGAAGTAGAACATGCTATCTTGCTACCTTGCATATCTACAACATGATAGCTTGAATGTTTTAAGCATGATGTAACACTTGCCAAATTTTCTAGCTTACAAATTGCATGATGATAAAACTTCATGTTTTTCATGCAATAATTTGAATTTATGTTTAAACACATAAGAATTGTACTTCTCCTTTTTGTTGATGACAAAGGGGGAGAAGTATGTTGATTGTATGTCCTGATTTGATCATGACATGTTGCTTGGATTTTTGAATCCAAGAGTTTTTATCAATAAGGGATATTGATAGGGGGAGTTTGGTTAAACTCCGGGAGTTAAGTTTAACTCTGTCATCAATTGGTTGTTATCATAAAAAAGGGGGAGATTGTTGAATCTTGTATTTTGATGATGAAACCAATTGATAATTGTGTTGATGTTTTAATCTATGTTTTGAGTGACATAGGATTCTTTGATCAGGATGAGACAATTAAAGTAGGAAAAATCAAGTTGTGTCGAAGGAGAACATGTTAGAAGATTGGACGTCAGGCTGGTTAATCGGTTAACGTATTGACAGAAGGCTTCAGGCCGTGGATTCGGGCATCGGGCCAAGAAGAGCGGATATTGCGCTAAGGATATCGGAGTTGCGGAGTCAACTAGCAGATTGGGCAATAGGCCGCAAGAGAGGACGATGCGCGAAGAATCGGACGAAGCGTCGAGGGTCCAATGACATACTGGACAACTTGATTAATGCTTAGTATTAATTATCTAGATCAAAGTTTGTTTTACATGTGTAGGATTAACTATGATGGCAGGAAGACATGCAGTAGGAGTTGTGCCGGAGTTAAGACCTAGATCACGTTGGGGGTTCGAGAGTTCGACGGAAGTCCGGATGGTCGTCGGAGGTTCTACGGGAACAAATCCGAGAAGTCTAGGAGCTTGCTAAAGAAGCTCATCGGAACTCGCGAAGTGGATCATTGCAAGTCCAAAAGTTTGCCGGAAGTCCGCCGGAGCATCGCCGAGGGTTCGTCGGAAGCTCGCCGGAAGAAGCGATTGATGCACCGGAGCAAGTTGCAGTATTAATGTCTTAAATATCATAGTTAGCATGTAGATTAAATTAGGAATGGTAGTTGATCCTATTAACTTAATCTGGGAGTAATTGGGCCCTTGATAGACCCAAATTGGGCCGAATGGATCAGCCCATTTGGACCTAGAATTCTTGGCCGGCGGTGACACCGCCTAGGAGCTCAATCTCCCAGGAATGCCAAGCGATGGTACCGCCCCTATCAGGCAGTGGTACCGCTTGAGTTCGGTTTCTGAGCGAAGCTGAGTGGTGGTACCGCCCCTGTCAGGCGGTGGTATCGCCTAAGCTCGGTCTCCGAGCAATGTCAGGTGGTAGTACCGCCCTGTTATTGTGGTAGTACTGCCAGGACCCCGGAAATCTGGGAGATGACATTCTTAACTGCAAACTGCCTCCATTACTTTTCTTCAATTGTACTTCACTTAATTTTAAGTTAAAAAACTTTCTGAAATGATTTTTCATCGAAAGTGTTTTTATCATAAGAACGTCGTTTTAAATCCTCAAAAGTTTTTCACTGCACTAATTCACCCCCACCCACCCCCCCCCCCCCCCCCCCCCTCCCCCCCTCTTAGTGCTCTTGATCCTAACAGGGAGTTCAAGAGTTTGTCGGAAGTCCGGACTTTCGTCAGAAGTTTTGTCGGAACCAACCGAGAAATCTAGGACCTTGCCAAAGAAGCTCATTGGAACTCACCAAGAAGATCAACATAAAGTCTAGGAGCTTGTTGGGAGTCCGCCGGAGCATTGTAGAGAGTTCGTCGGATGTTCGCCAGAAGTACACTAGAAGCTCGTCGGAAGAACAATTGACGCACCGGAACAAGAAGTATTATGGTTATGTCTTAATTATCATAGTTATAGCATAAATTAAGTTAGGATTGGAAGGTAATCCCACTAACTTAATTAGGGGCCAACTGGGCCCTTAACAAGGCTGAATTGGGCCAAATTTAGCAGCCCATTTAGCCCCTAAAAACATGGCCGGTGGTGGCACTGCTTGGAAAGTAGTGCCCTAGGTTATCTGGGTGGTGATACCACCTAGACTAGATGGTATTACCGTCGGTAATTGTTGCTGCCAATAGTGGTACCGCCCCTGTCAAGCGGTGGTACTGCCAGAGCTCGGTCTCTGAGCTCTATTAGGTGGTGGTATCGCCTAGTGTCAGACTGTAGGTGGTAGTACCACCCAGTAATGGCGGTGGTACCGCCAGTACCCAAAAATCTAGGATGAGACACTCTTTGGCTCTA
Organism: Musa acuminata AAA Group; assembly: GCF_036884655.1. NCBI lineage: Eukaryota > Viridiplantae > Streptophyta > Magnoliopsida > Zingiberales > Musaceae > Musa > Musa acuminata. The sequence continues at coordinate 5,529,450 of NC_088347.1, read as the reverse complement.
ATTTTGAAGCCATTGGGGCCTATAAAAACCCCACCCTTTTCTGCATGAAAAAGCACGAAAATTATTGGCAAAATCTTGAGTTCTTGAGTCTTAAAGTGTTGTAAAAGTGAAGAGTTATCCTCCTTTATCTCTTAGCCTTGTAACCATCTAAGAAAGAGGAGTGAGGCTTGTAAGGGTTGACTCCTAAACCCGGCAAAAAGAGAAAGAGCTATAAAAGGTGGTTGGCCTTCATCTATTGAAGGAAGGCATTTAATGGACGTCGGTGACCTCATCGGAGGAGGAATCCGAAAGTGGATGTAGGTCACATTGACCGAACCACTCTAAAACTCGGTTTGTATATACTTTGAGCAATTTACTTTTATAGCAAACTACCTCTCCTCCTTACTGTGCTTTTACTATGCCTACACTCACATACGCTTTCAAGTAAACACCTTTCGAGATCGGTTTTAATTGTATGAAGATTTTACGAAACCGACACTTTTCATTTGTGCAATTTACATTGCTACAAATCTCCTTAATCTTCTCTTGCACTTTTACAAAAGTTTTCAAGTTCAAATTCTCTTCAAAATAGATTAAATCGAAACCATTTTCATCGGAATCGGTTATAATCGAAATAAAGTCTTTTGAAATCGGAAAAGTTTTCCGCTGCACTAATTCACCTCCCATCTTAGTGCCGCTCTCGATCCTAACAATTGGATCTTCATCCAACTAACCAAGCCTCTTAGATTAGTGTATCTCTATCCAATAATCCCTCATGGACTTTTATTGGATCTCATTCGTGAGATTCAATAATTCAGGGGTTTATTAGATATCCAATAAGATAGGGGCTCCGGCGGATATCTCATATCCGAACATCTACTCATCGTAATGCCTACCATATGTGTGTGACCCTCTAGGTCCAATATCGAGCTGGCCATAAGTCATATATATCAGAACTCCTTCTGGCTTAGTGAATTATTATCTTCATAATAATTCATTCAACTTACAAACGTACTAGGCCACTATGCTGTAGTCCCAGACGAAAGAAGGGAATCCAATCCATTGAACCTATCTTTCCTCAATTACCATGTACCAATAGTCTTTTATGTTAGGATCAAGAGTCGGTACTAAAACAGGGGGTGGAGGGGGGGGGGGTGGAGGGAGGTGGGGTGAATTAGTGCAACGGTAAAATAACTTCGGTTTAAAAACTTTCGTACGATAAAATCATTTTCGACGAAAACCGATTTTGGAAGCTTAATAACTTGGAAGCATATGGAAGTATATTGACTAAGTAGTTTATAGTATATAAATGACAAGAATAAAATGCAAACCAGAGAACACAGTAGTTTTAGAGTGGTTCGGTCAACATGACCTACATCCACTTTCGGCTTCCTCCTTCGACGAGGTCACTAGCATCCACTAGAGGCCTTCCATCAATAGGCGAAGGCCAATCACCTTTTACACCCCTCTTATCCTTTTCATGGGTTTAGGAGATAACCCTTACAAGTACTCACTCTCCTCTCTAAACAGAATTCTAACACTTAGACTAGAGGAGGATTCTCACAAGAGATTTCTACAGTGATTCTTTTCTTTTAAACTCTCTATGCTTGTGTGCTTTAACCAGGGATGAGAGGGGTACTTATAGGCTTCAAGTTGATTCAAACTTGAAGCCAAAAACTTTCCTATCCTGGGTTCCCCGGGCATGGGTTGTACTACCGCCTACGTTGGGGGGGCAGTGCTGGCCGGTACCACTGCCTGGCACCCTACCAGGGGTGGTACAACCACCCAGACTAGCGATACCACTGCCTGACACAGTCTCGAAGACTATGTCACGATGGTGAGACTTCTTGGGGCACTATTTGGGCCTCTTATTGGGCCCAACATAGTTCTTACATGGGCCTAGCTGGCCCCTAATTGGGTTGGCCCAAATCCAAGCCCAATTACATGCTAACTGCAAAATCCTAAGACATTTGTTAAGCTAAATAAGTCCCTATGTCAATTCTTCCGGCGAACTTCCGATGATCTCTCGGTAATATTCTGACAGACTCCTGACAAGCTCCTGGACTTCACGATGATCTTCTTAGTGAGTTCCGATAAGCTTCTCTAGCAAGCTCCGAGACTTCTCGGTGTTAGAACCCTTGCAGATTCTAAACTTGGGGTTAATCTCTTTAGGGGATCGGCCTCCTTGGAACTCTATAGGGGTTCCTGCTCAAAGGCTGTAGAAAAGATTTATCTATTGCTTTTGAAAAGAGAAGGAATACATGGTTATTTATAGGGCTTCTAAACCCTAACTCCTAATAGGACTTCTACTCAAGACTTATACTTCTAAGCAACTCCTAATAGGACTCCTACTCAAGACTCATATTCCTTTACAACTCCTAATTCTTCTCTAAGAAACAACCTTCTAACCCTAGCCTACCTCTTCACCTCTTTAATAGGGGTCAGCTTAGGTAGGTTTTACATTAATGTCCCTCTCAATTAGGACTCTCCTAGCTAGAGTCCTAACAGACCCGCCCTCTTCAAATCAGCCTTGTCCTCGAGGCTGACGATTCATGAATTTTAGGAATTTGATCTTCAAGTCGTCATAGTTCTCCCAAGTGGCATCTTCTGTTGGTAGGTTTAACCAATGTATTAGCACTTTAGTAGTGGGTCGTCGTCGTCGAGTCATGATCCGTCGATCAATAATGGCATTTGGCTGGGTCTGGAGTTCTCCTTGGATAGTCATATTTGGTGGGTGACTTTGGGCTGTCTCCAAGCATCTATTTACAACTTTTGTCTGGCCATTGATTTGTGGGTGATATGCCGTACTCTTTTTCAATTTAGTACCCTGCATATAGAATAACTTTGTCCAAAATCTGCTCGTGAAGATGCAAGTAGAATTTATCATAAGCACAATGCGTCCCTTATAGTGTAATTCTTTTGAGTCCTAATTGTAATGAGCCACGGAGCTTGGTGCTTCCTCCAAATTTTTTATAATCTTACTAGTCTCTGGATCTTCCTACCATTCCATCTTAATATCCTCAAGGAAGTCGCTAGTCGGAAGTGAAACGGCCGAAACTTCAGCTTGCTCGGGTAGTTGCGAAAGCACATCTACAAGAATATTCTCTTTCCCCTTTTTGTAAGTTATTTCATAATCAAATCCAATAAGTTTTGTTACCCATTTTTGCTGCTCAGGGGATGATATCTTTCGCTCCATAAAGTACTTAAGGCTTTTATAGTCAGTTTTAATTTGAAATCGTCGATCAATCAAGTAGGGTCTCCACCTCATTGCTGCGCGCACAATGGCAAGCATCTCCTTATCATATATTGACTTATTTTGATGGGAGGGAGATAATGTCTTGCTAGTGTATGTGAGTGGTCGACCATCTTGCATGAGAATGGCTCCAATTCCGACTCCAAATGCGTCGGCCTCAATAATGAAGGGTCGGTTGAAATCTGGTAGTGTTAGCACCGGTATCGTCGTCATGGCTGCCTTAAATTTGTCAAAAGAAGCAGAGGCTCTATCCAACCATTGTAAGACATCTTTTTCTAGTAAGGAAGTAAGTGGTGCATTAATCTTTCCATAGTTTTTCATGAACTTACGGTAGTAGCTTGTTAAACCCAGAAAGCCATGTAGCAATTTTATGTTTCTCGGGGTCGGCCAGTTTTGCATTGCTCCAATTTTGAAGGGGTCCGCTACCACACCTTCCTCTTGTTGAATCTCATATTTTGAAGATGAAACCAATTGATAATTATGTTTATGTGTAACTGCATTTTGAGTGATACATGTCTACTCTATCAGGATTAGACAATTAAGGCAGGAGGAATTGACGTTGCACCCGAGGAGATCACATTAGGATATTGGATGGCAGAAGGCTTCGGACGTCGGGCATCGGGCCAAGAGCAGAATTGTGCCAAGGATATCGGCATTGCGGAGGTCAACCGCTAATTGGGCAACAAGCCGCAAGAGAGGACGATGCGCCGAAGAATCGGACGAAGCGCCAACCAATGACGTGCTGGGCAACAGAATGTCAATTCGCTTTATAATAATTGTCTAGATCGGAGTAGAGTTTTTGCTTGTGTGTGCTGGATTAACTAAGATAATGATGAAGACATAAAGTAAAACAAAGTATCGGAGTCAAGCACGAAGGATTCATTGCGAGTTCGAGAGTTCGACTGAAGTCCGAAGGTTCGTCGGGAATGCTGCCGGAACTAGCCGAGAATGAGTAGGGAGCTTGCCGAAGGGTTTTTCGGAAGCTCGCCGGAAGGTTTGTTGGAAGTTCGCAGAGCTCACCGAGAAAGATCGGAGCTTACCAAAGAAGCTCGTTGGAACTCGCCAAGATCAAATCGTGAAGTCTAGGAGCTTGCCGGGAGTCCGTATAATGGTTTCCGAGAGTTTATCGGAAGACCGTCGGAAGTTCACCGGAAGCTCGCTGGAAGAAGTCTTGACTTACGAACTTTATAATAGATTAGAAAATGTCTTTAAATTCGTAGTTAGCACGTTAATTAGGGTTAAGATTAGGGGTTAATCCTATAACCCAAGTAGTGGCCAATTGGGCCCGAGTTCCAACTGGTTTGGGCCAAGTTTGGAGCCCAACCAGTGAGCTAAATTGGCCTAGGCGGTGGCACCGCCTAGGCTGGGTGGTGGCACCGCCTAGCACCTGAGAGCTGGGCGGTGGCACCGCCCAGCACTGTCAATGTCTGACAGTGACAGGCGGTGGCACCGCCACTGACAGGCGGTGGCACCGCCAGCATCGGGAACCCAAAGAGAATTCAAATTTTGGAGCCCAAATTTGAATCCTCTTGAGGCCTATAAATACCCCTCAAATCTTAGCTGAGATTACAATCTTTTGAAAAGCAATAGTTTGAATTAAGAGCCTTAGAATAGTCTTTGCAAGCCTTGTTTTTCATATTGATTAAGTGTTCACCTCCTCCCATCTTGTTGAAAAGAATTGTAAGAGTGTGAACCACTTGTAAAGGTTGTAAGAGGGGTATTAGTCCTTCCCCTACAAGAAATTTGCTAGTGGAAGTTGGATGCCTCTTCGAAAAAGGCTTCGCAAGTGGATGTAGGTCATTTTGACCGAACCACTTTAAAAACTGTTGCGTTTTCTGGTTTGCATTTACTTATTGTCAATTACATTACTGTAAACCATTCGCACTTTAATGCTCTACTTCTTTGTCTCTGTCTTACTTATCTCTTCAAGTGAAAACGCAATCGAAACGATTTCGAACGAAAACGTTACTTTTATCGTATGAAGTTTTCGAAAGTGTTTAAATCGTCAAAAGTTTATCACACTTTACCGCTACACTAATTCACCCCCCCCCCCCTCTTAGTGCCGCTCCGATCCTAACAATTGGTATCAGAGCCCGGTATTTCTCATTTCGGATTTACACTCGAGAGAAATGACTCTTCATGGCTTTCAAGAGGGCTTATCGGTTTTTGGTCCACCGTTGTTTAACGGATTGGACTAAACTTATTGGAAAACTCGAATGAGAGTTTTCTTGATTTCTATGAATTTGGATTTATGGAATATCGTTGAAAACAGTTTTCAACTTCCCTCTAAACCGATGAACGGATTTGGAGAAGAAATATTTTTCTTTAAACGCAAAGGCTATGAATGCCTTATTTTACGCTTTGGACAAAAATGAGTTCAATCGGATTTCTACATGCGAAACGGCTTTCGATATTTAGCGAACACTTGAAATCACGCACGAGGGAACTAGTAGAGTCAAAGACTTGAAAGTTAACATTTTATTGCATGATTTTGAGCTATTTCAAATGCAACCAAGCGAGTCTATAGGCGACATATACACCCGTTTCATGGATGTCGTCAATAATCTAAGAGTTCTTGGTAAATCTTTTTTGAATTTTGATCCCGTAAGTAAGATCTTAAGATCCCTTCCAAAAAGGTGGGATTCTAAAATAACCGCAATACAAGAAACAAAAGATTTAAATATTTTTTCGCTTGAAGAACTAATTGGTTTGTTCATGACATATGAAATGGTGCACAATACACATGATAAATAAAATCACCTTCCAAAGAACAGGAAGGATTTGGAACTCCGGACAAATGGATATCACTTGAGCAATGACTCAAGTGATAAGGACAATGATGAACTTGAATTTCGAATACTAAATCTTAATAAGTTTATTAAATAAAAATCTAAAATAAACAATGAACTTGAACGGAGGAAGAGGCCAAAGAAGAGGAAGGCAACCAAGGATGAATCAAGAACTTCCAAAGGTGAAACGGCGAATTGGGCTTTGACGGGCTTCGACTACAAGGTAAGTAACTCAACTCTCTTGAATTATTTTGAAATTACTTGATGTTTTCCATGATGCATTTTCTCTTTTCTTTTGAATAATTCTTTTTCTTGAAAATTATATGTTTTATGTTAATAGAATAAAATGTTAGATTTAAATAATCATATATATGTGCTTGAGAAGCAAGAATGTGTATTTTGATGATTTCCATATTAACCTTCAATGATGATGCATGGTTTTTATATGGAAGGCTTGATGATTTTTTTTAAAACCTTGTGTTTGGTTTTCAAACATGATGTATGTTTTTGACATAAGAACAAAACTTCAGCATGCTAATATAAAGTCAATCACATAAATTAAAACTAAAGAAGTTTTAGTTATCTATAAGAATCATTCAAAATTATGTTCAATGAAACCATTGCATAATGATGTAATGAAAATATTAAACATTTTGAAACTATGTTTTAGTGTCATGCATAATGATCATGCTTAATAAATTTCAAAATTATGCATATGAATCTTGTAATTTATGGATTATTGATTTTTACCATAATGAAAGTGCCTTATTAATCTTTGTTGTAATAAATCTTACACTTTCGGTTTTAAACATTATATATGTTTTTATTTGGTATAAGTGAAATAAAATCATATGAATTGAAACAACTAAAAAGTGGAAAATATTTTTTCCTTGAAAAATTATTTTTCTCTATCCTATTGATCTTGATGTTTATTATGATAAATATATGTATACCATTTTGAATCTCTTGAAAGTAATATTGATATTTTGATGATTTTGATGATTTAAATTTGAAATGTGTTTTATCAAAATCATGATATTGATTTCTTGGAATAACATGAGATTACTTTTGATGATAATTATGATTCATGGAATTTTGGATTCATGACTTGGTCTTACATTTGTTTATGAGATGGTTGAAATCTTTGTACGTTTGAATTCTTCCCTTTCCCTTTCAATTTATGCATGTTATATGTTAAAGATTTAAAACCATGTTTTGGTATCATGCATATCTAAGAAATATTGATGTGACAAATTGAATAAGTTGAAAATGAATGATGATTTTTCTATTGAATATAACTTGTGATATATTTTTTATATAAATCATCATTTTGATTTCTCGACATTCGTTACATGAGATTTTATTATAAATCAAAATTTCTCATTAGTCGATCTTCTACGATTTTACTTGATATTCTCTTGAGAGGAGATTTTCTAAATGAATCATGATTTTTCCTTATGAGTTCTTGGAGTTATTACTTGGTTTTTCTTTTAAAACAAGATCTCTTCTTTGTACTCCTATGATTTTTCTTGATATTTTATTGAAAGAAGATATTTACTATATGAATCATGTCTTTTGGTATTCAAATGATTTTATCCTTCATGACATGATTTCTTTGTATTTATGACTTGCATGGCTTGAAATGTTTTGGTATAATGCATGCAATGATGAAATATTCATAAAGTTAAAATGATGTATGCAATACTTATGATAATGATGTACATGATGTATTTATTGCATATGATGTGTATCATGAATGCTTTAAATGATGAATGTTTGGTATCATGATCAACATGTTGATAAATGCTTAAAAATTTTAATGTTTGAGTATCATATATGATATGCTTATTAATGATGATTGATTTATTTTTCGGTATCGTGCATGAAAAATAAGGTTATTGAAATTGTGTATGTTTTAATTTGAATATATAATGATGCACAAATAAGAATGATACTTACCTTTGTCATAATATGAAAATTGATATAAGGGTTTTCCCTTCTTTTTGATAATGACAAAGGGGGAGCAAGAATTTCTAGCGTGGACATCATGAAAAGAGGCAAACTAACTAGCTTGCACAATTCAAGATGAAAGCAAAAATTGTACTTCTCAAAAGAGAAGATGCAAATGTAACATTTGCCAAATTGTTTGCTTGCCTCATGTAAAACATTATCTCTTGCTAGTTTGGCATTTTTGCTAGCTTGTATGTTGCAAAACTTGATCACTTTTTCAAACATTTTGCTAGCTTACACTTTGCAAAGAAAGCAAAAATGACACTTCTAGAAGAAAGAGCTTGTTATTTTGAACATCACAAGCTTGCCTATCTTAAGAAACAAAAATTGCAAAAGTGCTATCTTGCCTATCTCAAGAAGCAAAACTTGCAACTTGCACATTGCAATAGGAAGCAAGAATTATGAGCTTACACAAGAAAGCTATCTTGCATTTGCTTTCGAAATTTTTGCTAGCTTGTATATTGTGAAACTTACATATCATAAAAATTGCTAGCCTGTAGTTTAAAGAGAAGCAAAAAGTTGCTATCTCAAAAGAAGCAAATGTGCTATCTTGCCTATCTTAAGAGGCAAAAATGCTAACTTGCACATCTAGCAAAACTTGACAAATTTGCATATTTCAAGAAGCAAGAGTTGCTTTCTTGAACATCTCAATATTGCTAGCTTGCATGATATAGAACTTGCTATCTTGAACATTACCAAAAGTGCTATCTTGTATGCTGTAAAACTTGCATATCTAAAACTTGATAACTTGAATGTCCTAAGCATGATGCATTACTTGCTAAATTTTCTAGCTTCAAAACTGCATGATGATAAAACTTAATATTATGTTTTTCATGCAATGAGTTGAACCCATATAACAAACACTTGATTGTGGTACTTCTCCTTTTTATTGATGACATAGGGGGAGAAGTATATTGATGACTTCATGCATTGAATTGAATATTTGCATGATGGTTTAAATGTTTTTCATACCATGTGATGAATGTTACTTGGATTTGGGATAATCCAAGTGTTCTATCAATGACATATTGATAGGGGGAGTTTGGTTAAACTTCGGGGAGTTATGGTTAGTCATCAATTAGTTGTCATCATCAAAAAGGGGGAGATTGTTGAATCTCGTATTTTGATGATGAAACCAATTGATAATTATGTTTATGTTTAATTGCATTTTGAGTGATGCAGGCCTACTAGATCAGGATTAGACAATTAAGGCAGAAGGAATTGACGTTGCGCCGGAGGAGATCACGTTAGGATATTGGATGGTAGAAGGCTTTGGACGTCGGGCATCGGGCCAAGAACGGAATTACGCTAAGGATATCGGTGTTGCGGAGGTCAACCGCTGATTGGGCAACAAGCCGCAAGAGAGGACGATGCGCCGAAGAATCAGACGAAGTGCCAACCAATGACGTGCCGGGCAACAGAATGTCAATTCGCTTTATAATAATTGTCTAGATCGGAGTAGAGTTTTTGCTTGTGTGTGCAGGATTAACTACGATAATGACGAAGACATAAAACAAAACAAAGTATCGGAGTCAAGCACGAAGGATTCATTGCGAGTTCGAGAGTTCGACGGAAGTCCAAAGGTTCGTCGGGAATGCTGCCGGAACTTGCCGAGAATGAGTAGGGAGCTTACCGAAGGGTTTTTCGGAAGCTCACCGGAAGGTTCGTAGGAAGTTCGCGGAGCTCACCGAGAAAGATCGGAGCTTACCGAAGAAGCTTGTTGGAACTCGGTAAGATCAAATCGTGAAGTCTAGGAGCTTGCCGGGAGTCCACAGAATGGTTTCCGAGAGTTTATCGGAAGACCGTCGGAAGTTCGCCGGAAGCTCGCCGGAAGAAGTCTTGACTTACGGACTTTGTAATAGCTTAGAAAATGTCTTAAATTCATAGTTAACATGTTAATTAGGGTTAGGATTATATGTTAATCCTATAACCCAAGTAGGGGCCAATTGGGCTCGAGTTCGGACTGGTTTGGGCCAAGTTTGGAGCCCAACCAGTGAGCTGAATTGGCCTAGGCGGTGGCACCGCCCAGCACCCGAGAGCTGGGCAGTGGCACCGCTTGATTGGGCGGTTGCACCGCCCAGCACTGTCAATGTCTGACAGTGATAGGCGGTGGCATCGCCACTAACAGGCGGTGGCACCGCCAGTATCGGGAACCCAAAGAGAATTCAAATTTTGGAGCCCAAATTTGAATCCTCTTGAGGCCTATAAATACCCCTCAAATCTCAGCTGAGATTACAACCTTTTGAAAAACAATAGTTTGAATTAAGAGCCTTAGAATAGTCTTTGCAAGCCTTGTTTTTCATATTGCTTAAGTGTTCACCTCCTCCCATCTTGTTGAAAAGAATTGTAAGAGTGTGAACCACTTGTAAAGGTTATAAGAGGGGTATTATTCCTTCCCCTACAAGAAATTTGCTAGTGGAAGTTGGAAGCCTCTTCGAAGAAGGCTTCGCAAGTGGATGTAGGTCATTTTGACCGAACCACTTTAAAAACTGCTACTTTTTCTGGTTTGCATTTACTTATTGTCAATTACATTACTGCAAACCATTTGCACTTTAATGCTCTACTTCTTTGTCTCTGTCTTACTTATCTCTTCAAGTTAAAACGCAATTGAAACGGTTTCAAACGAAAACGTTACTTTTATCGTACGAAATTTTTGAAAGTGTTTAAATCGTCAAAAGTTTATCACACTTTACCGCTGCACTAATTCACCACCCCCCTCTTAGTGCCGCTCCAATCCTAACACCTCTGATATGATATGCCCAAGATATGCCACCTTCTGTTGAAGAAAGCAAAAAATCATAGTGGTTGTTGAGTGTTCAAAAGGTGGTTTTTGGTATGTCTTCTTCACACGCTTGTATTTGATGATACCCGGATCAAAGGTCTAGCTTTGTAAAGATTTGTGCTCCCTTTCATCTAGCAATTCATCTACTATTGGAATAAGATATTTGTCCTTGATGGTTATGCCATTGAGAGCTTGGTAATCAACACATATTCGCCTTGTTTCGTCCTTCTTGCGTACAAGTAGCACCGGTGAAGAGTAGAGATTGCAACTTGACCGAATAACTCTTGTGAATGCTTGATAAATGTCTTTCATTATGATAAGATATATTGAGCTTAGCTTGCTATTTTATAATTGATATCTTGCCATGGAATGATGAATTGCTATCTTTGTCATCTTGCTATATTTCATATTTGAAATTTGTATCATACTTACAAATGATGAATGTCTATGATTGGACTTGGAAAAGGATGTCATGCATTGACATTAAGTTCATTGATAAATACGTGGCATCGTAGTATGAGAATGTTAAATCATGATAGGAATCATGATGTGCACGTTGATAAGTTTAAATGAACTTAACTTATCAGTTTGATACTTGAATTCAAAGACCCAAAATTCAAGGTTAAGGTTAACTCCGTCATCAATTGATTGTCATCATGAAAAAGAGAGAGATTGTTGAATGTCGAAAGTTCTGTCGGAACCAACCGAGAGGTCCAAGAACTTGCCAAAGAAGCTCATCGAAACTCACTAAGAAGATCATCGTAAAGTCTAAGAGCTTGTTGTGAGTCCACCGGAACTTTGCCGGGAGTTCGTCGGAAGATCGCCGGAAGAGCAATTGACGTGCTGGAACAAGAATGCTTTGTCAATTGTCTTAATTATTATAGTTAGTTCGTAAATTGAGTTAGGATTGGGAGGTAATCCCACTAACTTAACTAGAGGCCAATTGGGCCCTTAACAGGGTTGAATTGGGTCAGATTGAACAGCCCATTCAGCCCCTAAAAACATGGCTGGCGGTGGCACCACTTGGGAGACTTAGTCTCCCAAGTGGTCTGGGAGGTGGTACCACTAGCAATCATTGCTACTAATGGTGGTAACGACCCTATCAGGAGGTGGACCGCTAGAGCTCCGTCTCCAAGC
>NC_088347.1:3390000-3402500 GCF_036884655.1 Musa acuminata AAA Group | reverse complement strand
CCTCTTAGTGCTCTCGATCCTAACAATTGGTATCAGAGCGGGGTATTTCTCATTTCGGATTTACACCCGAGAGAAATGACTTTTCAAGAGGGCTGTTCGGTCTTTCGTCCACCGTTCTTTAACGGATTGGACTACACTTATTGGAAAACTCGAATGAGAGTTTTCTTAATTTCTCTAAATCTGGATTTATGTAATATCATTGAAAACGGTTTTCAACTTCCCTCTAAACCGATGAACGAATGGTCGGTTTTGGAGAAGAAGAATTTTTCTTTAAACGCAAAGGCTATGAATGCCTTATTTTGCGCATTGGACAAAAATGAGTTCAATCGGATTTCTACGTGTGAAACGGCTTTTGACATTTGGCGAATTCTTGAAATCACGCATGAGGGAACTAGTAGAGTCAAACACTCGAAAGTTAACTTTTTATTGCATGATTTTGAGTTTTTTCAAATGCAACCAAGCGAGACTATAGGCGACATGTACACCCGTTTCACGGATGTCGTCAATAGTTTAAGAGCTCTTGGAAAATATTTTTCGGATTTTGAACTCGTAAACAAGATTTTGCGTTCTCTTTCTAAAAGGTGGGATTCAAAAGTAACTGCAATACAAGAAGCTAAAAATCTAAACAACTTACCACTTGAAGAACTAATTGGTTCATTGATCACATATGAAATGACGTGCAATGCACGTGAAGAACTTGAGAACCACCTTCCAAAGAACAGGAAGGATTTGGAACTCTGGACAAATGAATGCCACTTGAGCGATGACTCAAGTGATGAGGACAATGATGAACAAACCAACCTTCCAAAGAACAGGAAGGATTTGGGACATAGAACATTTGAAGACCACTTGAGCATAAGCTCAAGTGATGGTGAACTTAAACTACAAATGAAACGAAAATTAAAAAGCAATCGAACTACTTGCTTTAAACGCAAGAAGAAGAACAAAAATTGGGATGAATCGAGCTCATCTGAAGACGAGAAAGTCAACAAAAGCGAGGCGACAAAATACGCCTTACCAGCCTACGACGTCGAGGTAATTAAAATGCCTTTGGTTTATTTTGAAATTACTTGATGCTTTCATGATATATATATATATATATTTTTTTTTAGAATTAATTTTCTTGAAAATTACATGTTTAAAAATAAAAATACAAAAATTATGATCATGCTGATAATTTCGAAAATAATTGCATATTTTATGATAAACAAACAAAATGATTTTGATCATGGTTAAGAAGTAATAATGGGTATCATGTTTAATTAACATTGTTGAATGAAATCACGTTTGATTTAAAGTAATGCATAAAGATGTAATATGAAATGGTTATTAACAATTTTATGCATGTGATTTTAAGTTATCCATGATCATGAGCTTGTTTGATCTTCTTGATTTAATTTCAAGATCTATAGCAAAAATCATGTCTGAATATATGAAAATGTTAATTTCATTTTCGGATTCACTTAACAATTTATATCCTAACAATCAGATTTTCTCATACACTTATGAAAAATATTTCTCTAAAATGGATTTGATGAAATGATTCATGCTTATAAACTCCATCTTGAAATATGAATGATAGTGTTTTTGCTTGCAAAGATTTGCTTCACATTCATATCTCCTATGATTCATGTGCAGAAAAAGAATTTATAAATCATAATACAATGAGATTTCTTATGCAAAAATGAAGTGCTTTTGTGATTCTTTGTTAAAGAGAATAATCATAATCATGATCTTGATAATTATAACATGAAGCTCTTTATAAATCAAGATCGTTCATTATGCTCCCTACATTTATCAAAAAGGAGTTCTTCAAATGAAATGCAATTCAATGAAGTGTCATATTGATATCTTGAAACTTGGAATATTTTAAAATGTGATCTTGATAAGAATGGTTCAAGTTGCTCTTTGTACTATATCTTTTCGAATGAATCATGAGCCTTGATATCATATATTTCATAATACAAGATTTCTTTGCCTTATGTCTTGAACTTTAATGCTTATCTTAATTTGGCATATAAAGACTAAGGCATGCTTAGGTGAAAAAGAATCTCTTAAAAAATGCTTTTCCCATCTGATCGAGATTAATGATTTCATGATATTTTGTGAATCTCGAAATTAATTTTAATGACTAGATTATGAATTTCAAATTAATAATTTGAATTGAATAAGTTTTATCTAAATCATAATCTTGATCTTGCAAAATTGAAGTCACAAATAATATCTTGTGGTATTCATGAATTGATACTCATAATATGAAAGCATTGATATTCATGACTTGAATTGGATTGAAACATTGTATGCTTAATTTAATCATTCTCCTATGTTTCAAAAATTCCTTAAATACCTTATGTGATGATTGAAAACTAATCTGCTTTATGATGAATTACGAATCATGACTTGATCTATGATATAAATGCCTTGAAATGATTGAAATATTTAACACTTTTATGCTCTACCCCCTACCTTCTTCTTGTTTTCAATGATAAAATGGGGAGAAGTTTTGATCATGCATGGTAGGATATAATTTGACAAAATTGATACCATCATGATATGAAACATTAATGTAATTATGAATTGTGATATGATATCATGCATGTAATACTTCAACTTATGATAATGATGCATGCAATGATAAAATATTCATGATGAAAAATTGTCTTGACATTCATAACTTGATTATCCATCATTTGTCATGATTTTGAAAATCGTTATAAAAGGAAAAGAGAACTACAAAACTGTATTCTCTCTTTCATTTTTACAATGACAAAAGGGGAGATAGCTAGCTTGTACAAGTCAAGAAGATGCAAAAACTTGATTGCGAGCTTGCCTATTTTAAGAAGCAAAGATTGCTAACTTGCTTAGTTCAAGAAGAAAAATTGTCTTCTTGAACATCACTATCTTGAATATCTCAAGAAGCAAAACTTGCAATTTGCACATTGCAATAGGAAGCAAGAATCATGAGCTTACACAAGAAATTTATCTTGCATTTGCTTTCGAAATTTTTGCTAGCTTATATATTGTGAAACTTGTATATCATAAAAATTGCTAGCTTGTTGGTCTAAAGAGAAGCAAAAAGTTGCTATCTCAGAAGAAGAAAATGTGCTATCTTGCCTATCTCAAGAGGCAAAAATGCTAACTTGCGCATCTAGCAAAATGAGCAAAATTTTCAAGAAGCAAGAGTTGCCTTCTTGAACATCTCTAATTTGCTAGCTTGCATAATATAGAACTTGCTATCTTGAACATTACCAAAAGTGCTATCTTATATGCTATAAAACTTGCATATCTAAAACTTGATAGCATGAATGTTCTAAGCATGATGTAACACTTGCTAAATCTTCTAGCTCTAAGATTGCATGATGATAAAACTTGATATTATGATTTTCATGCAAAGAGTTGAACCGATATCACACACAAACACTTGATTGTGATACTTCTCCTTTTTGTTGATGACAAAGGGGGAGAAGTATGTTGATGAAAGTATGTTGATGACATGACATGTGATGCATAAGTTTATGCATATGTTCATGTTGACGTATTGCAAGTATTCATGATGAATATTGCAATGACTTGAATTCAGTTTGAATTCAAGGTTCTATCAATATGGCATATTGATAGGGGGAGTTTGTTTAAACTCCGGGAGTTAAGTTTAACTCCGTCATCAAGTGGTTGTCATCATCAAAAAGGGGGAGATTGTTGAATCTCGTATTTTGATGATGAAACTACTTGATATATGTTTATGATTTAATCTACGTTTTGAGTGACGCAGGATGCTTCGATCAGGATGAGACAATTAAAGCAGGAAAATCATGTTGTGCCGAAGGAACATGTCAGAAGATTGGACGTCGGGCCGGTGGATCGGTCGACGTATCGACAGAAGGCTTCGGGCCATGAACTCGGGCATCGGGCCAAGAAGAGCGGGTATTGTGCCAAGGATATCGGAGTTGCGGAGTCAACTGGCCGATTGGGCAATAGGCTGCAGGAGAGGACGATGCGCCGAAGAATCGGACGAAGCGTCGAGGGACCAATGACATGTCGGACAACTTGGTTAATTGCTTAGGATTAATTGTCTCGATCAAAGTTTTGTTTTGTTGTGCAGGATTAACTATGATAACGATGAAGACATAAAGCGAAACAAAGTGTCGGAGTCAAGCGCGAAGGATTTGTTGCGAGTTTGAGAGTTCGACGGAAGTCCGAAGGTTCGTCGGGAATGCTACCGGAACTAGCCGAGAATGAGTTGGGAGCTTGCCGAAGGGTTTTTCGGAAGCTCGCCGGAAGGTTCGTTGGAAGTTCACGGAGCTCGCCGAGAAAGAGCGGAGCTTGCCGACGAAGCTCGTTGGAACTCGCTAAGATCAAATCGTGAAGTCTAGGAGCTTGCCGGGAGTCCGCAGAATGGTTTCCGAGAGTTCATCGTAAGACCGCCGGAAGTTTGCCGGAAGCTCGCCAGAAGAAGTCTTGACTTGCGGACTTTGTAATAGCTTAGAAAATGTCTTTAAATTCATAGTTAGCACGTTAATTAGGGTTAGGATTAGGTGTTAATCCTATAACCCAAGTAGGGGCCAATTAGGCCCAAGTTCGGACTGGTTTGGACCAAGTTTGGAGCCAAACCAAGTGAACTGGAATAGTGAAAGAGGTGCCACCGCCAGGGTTGGAGGTAGCACCGCCCAGGCTATGTCTTCCTGCGAGGTTGGGAGGTGCAACCGCCCCAGCCAGGAGGTGCAACCGCCAGGGCTGCGAGGCTGGGAGGTGCAACCGCCCCAGCCAAGAGGTGCAACCGCCCAGAGCTTAGTCTTCGAGCTAGACTGGGCGGTGCAACCTCCTCTGTCAAGAGGTAGCACCGCCAGAGCTCAAGTTTCGAGCTCTGCCAAGCGATGCAACCACCGAGCTCAGTCTTCGAGCTTTGGCAGAGAAGGTGCATCAGCCTGAGCTCAGTCTCGAGCTCTGCCAGGTGATGCAACCACCGAGCTCAGTCTTCGAGCTCTAGCAGAGAGGTGCATCAGCCTGAGCTCAGTTTCGAGCTCTGCCAGGTGATGCAACCACCGAGCTCAGACTTCGAGCTCTGCCAGGCGGTGCAACCACCAAGCTCAGTCTTCGAGCTCTGCCAGGTGATGCAACCATCGAGCTCAGTCTTCGAGCTCTGGCAGAGAGGAGCAATCGCTTGAGCTCAGTCTTCGAGCTCTGCCAGGCGGTGCCACCTCTCCAGTCAAGAGGTGCAACCGCCTGATCCCAGAATTCTGGGATTTGATCGATTTGATCGTTTTGAGCTCGAATTTTGAATTGGGTTGGGGCCTATAAATACCCCACCCATTCAGCACTGAAAAGATGCAGACCTACACCGAAATCTTGATCTTTTCTGTGATTCTAAGAGCTCAAAAGTGTTGTAAAGCCTTTAAGTCTCCTCCTTCTGTTTTTTCAAGTTTTCAGTTGTAAAGTGAGGAGAGAAAGGTCTGTAAAGGTTGTCTCCTGAGCCTGTCAAAAGGAGAGAAATTGTAAAAGGGCAGTTTGGCCTTCGCCTATTGAAGGAAGGCCCCTAGTTGACGTCGGCAACCTCGTCGGTGGAGGAAGCCAAAAGTGGAGTAGGTCAAGGCTGACCGAACCACTCTAAATCTCTGGTTTGCGTTTATTTTCGAGCACTTTATCATTACTGCAAACCTCCTTCATTACTACTGCTCTCTGCGCTTTCACGAACAAGTTCTAAGTGCTGTTCTTCCAAATCTGCATTCAGACGTAAATTCGTATTTTCATACATTACAATTTACGCTTACGTTTGATTCTGCAGAACTGTCTTCCGTGCTTTTACGAACGAGCTTCTTTGCAGTTTACACTTACATTTTGATCCTATTGATAACTGCAAACTGTCCTCTACAATTTTACGAACGAGTTTTAACATTTAGACGTAAAACTGCATTCAGACGTAAATCGGCTTTCCTCGCTCAATCATCAGTTCTCAGTTCACGTTTACGTCTTGATTTCAACTGCTTACTGCCTTCTGCGAGTATACAAACGAGTTTCAAAGTTTAGACGTAAAACTGCGTTTAGACGTAAAACTGCGTTTAGACGTAAAACTGCGTTTAGACGTAAAACTGCGTTTAGACGTAAATCTGCGTTTAGACGTAAATCTGAGTTTAGGACGTAAATCTGAGTTTAGACGTAAACTGCGCTTAGACGCAAAACTGCGCTTAGACGCAATCTGCGCTTAGACGCAAACTGCACTTAGTTACAAACTGAGAATTTGCTTTTGCATCATAATAGTTTTTGAACGAACGCAGCTTTTGGTTTTTAATCGCTGTAAGATTTCCGTTGCACTAATTCACCCCCCCCCCCCTCTTAGTGCTCTCGATCCTAACAATTGGTATCAGAGCGGGGTATTTCTCATTTCGGATTTACACCCGAGAGAAATGACTTTTCAAGAGGGCTGTTCGGTCTTTCGTCCACCGTTCTTTAACGGATTGGACTACACTTATTGGAAAACTCGAATGAGAGTTTTCTTAATTTCTCTAAATCTGGATTTATGGAATATCATTGAAAACGGTTTTCAACTTCCCTCCAAACCGATGAACGAATGGTCGGTTTTGGAGAAGAAGAATTTTTCTTTAAACGCAAAGGCTATGAATGCCTTATTTTGCGCATTGGACAAAAATGAGTTCAATCGGATTTCTACGTGTGAAACGGCTTTTGACATTTGGCGAATTCTTGAAATCACGCATGAGGGAACTAGTAGAGTCAAACACTCGAAAGTTAACTTTTTATTGCATGATTTTGAGTTTTTTCAAATGCAACCAAGCGAGACTATAGGCGACATGTACACCCGTTTCACGGATGTCGTCAATAGTTTAAGAGCTCTTGGAAAATATTTTTCAGATTTTGAACTCGTAAACAAGATTTTGCGTTCTCTTTCTAAAAGGTGGGATTCAAAAGTAACTGCAATACAAGAAGCTAAAAATCTAAACAACTTACCACTTGAAGAACTAATTGGTTCATTGATCACATATGAAATGACGTGCAATGCACGTGAAGAACTTGAGAACCACCTTCCAAAGAACAGGAAGGATTTGGAACTCTGGACAAATGAATGCCACTTGAGCGATGACTCAAGTGATGAGGACAATGATGAACAAACCAACCTTCCAAAGAACAGGAAGGATTTGGGACATAGAACATTTGAAGACCACTCGAGCATAAGCTCAAGTGATGGTGAACTTAAACTACAAATGAAACGAAAATTAAAAAGCAATCGAACTACTTGCTTTAAACGCAAGAAGAAGAACAAAAATTGGGATGAATCGAGCTCATCTGAAGACGAGAAAGTCAACAAAAGCGAGGCGACAAAATACGCCTTACCAGCCTACGACGTCGAGGTAATTAAAATGCCTTTGGTTTATTTTGAAATTACTTGATGCTTTCATGATATATATATATATATTTTTTTTTTAGAATTAATTTTCTTGAAAATTACATGTTTAAAAATAAAAATACAAAAATTATGATCATGCTGATAATTTCAAAAATAATTGCATATTTTATGATAAACAAACAAAATGATTTTGATCATGGTTAAGAAGTAATAATGGGTATCATGTTTAATTAACATTGTTGAATGAAATCACGTTTGATTTAAAGTAATGCATAAAGATGTAATATGAAATGGTTATTAACAATTTTATGCATGTGATTTTAAGTTATCCATGATCATGAGCTTGTTTGATCTTCTTGATTTAATTTCAAGATCTATAGCAAAAATCATGTCTGAATATATGAAAATGTTAATTTCATTTTCGGATTCACTTAACAATTTATATCCTAACAATCAGATTTTCTCATACACTTATGAAAAATATTTCTCTAAAATGGATTTGATGAAATGATTCATGCTTATAAACTCCATCTTGAAATATGAATGATAGTGTTTTTGCTTGCAAAGATTTGCTTCACATTCATATCTCCTATGATTCATGTGCAGAAAAAGAATTTATAAATCATAATACAATGAGATTTCTTATGCAAAAATGAAGTGCTTTTGTGATTCTTTGCTAAAGAGAATAATCATAATCATGATCTTGATAATTATAACATGAAGCTCTTTATAAATCAAGATCGTTCATTATGCTCCCTACATTTATCAAAAAGGAGTTCTTCAAATGAAATGCAATTCAATGAAGTGTCATATTGATATCTTGAAACTTGGAATATTTTAAAATGTGATCTTGATAAGAATGGTTCAAGTTGCTCTTTGTACTATATATTTTCGAATGAATCATGAGCCTTGATATCATATATTTCATAATACAAGATTTCTTTGCCTTATGTCTTGAACTTTAATGCTTATCTTAATTTGGCATATAAAGACTAAGGCATGCTTAGGTGAAAAAGAATCTCTTAAAAAATGCTTTTCCCATCTGATCGAGATTAATGATTTCATGATATTTTGTGAATCTCGAAATTAATTTTAATGACTAGATTATGAATTTCAAATTAATAATTTGATTTGAATAAGTTTTATCTAAATCATAATCTTGATCTTGCAAAATTGAAGTCACAAATAATATCTTGTGGTATTCATGAATTGATACTCACAATATGAAAGCATTGATATTCATGACTTGAATTGGATTGAAACATTGTATGCTTAATTTAATCATTCTCCTATGTTTCAAAAATTCCTTAAATACCTTATGTGATGATTGAAAACTAATCTGCTTTATGATGAATTACGAATCATGACTTGATCTATGATATAAATGCCTTGAAATGATTGAAATATTTAACACTTTTATACTCTACCCCCTACCTTCTTCTTGTTTTCAATGATAAAATGGGGAGAAGTTTTGATCATGCATGGTAGGATATAATTTGACAAAATTGATACCATCATGATATGAAACATTAATGTAATTATGAATTGTGATATGATATCATGCATGTAATACTTCAACTTATGATAATGATGCATGCAATGATAAAATATTCATGATGAAAAATTGTCTTGACATTCATAACTTGATTATCCATCATTTGTCATGATTTTGAAAATCGTTCTAAAAGGAAAAGAGAACTACAAAACTGTATTCTCTCTTTCATTTTTACAATGACAAAGGGGGAGATAGCTAGCTTGTACAAGTCAAGAAGATGCAAAAACTTGATTGCGAGCTTGCCTATTTTAAGAAGCAAAGATTGCTAACTTGCTTAGTTCAAGAAGAAAAATTGTCTTCTTGAACATCACTATCTTGAATATCTCAAGAAGCAAAACTTGCAATTTGCACATTGCAATAGGAAGCAAGAATCATGAGCTTACACAAGAAATTTATCTTGCATTTGCTTTCGAAATTTTTGCTAGCTTATATATTGTGAAACTTGTATATCATAAAAATTGCTAGCTTGTTGGTCTAAAGAGAAGCAAAAAGTTGCTATCTCAAAAGAAGAAAATGTGCTATCTTGCCTATCTCAAGAGGCAAAAATGCTAACTTGCGCATCTAGCAAAATGAGCAAAATTTTCAAGAAGCAAGAGTTGCCTTCTTGAACATCTCTAATTTGCTAGCTTGCATAATATAGAACTTGCTATCTTGAACATTACCAAAAGTGCTATCTTATATGCTATAAAACTTGCATATCTAAAACTTGATAGCATGAATGTTCTAAGCATGATGTAACACTTGCTAAATCTTCTAGCTCCAAGATTGCATGATGATAAAACTTGATATTATGATTTTCATGCAAAGAGTTGAACCGATATCACACACAAACACTTGATTGTGATACTTCTCCTTTTTGTTGATGACAAAGGGGGAGAAGTATGTTGATGAAAGTATGTTGATGACATGACATGTGATGCATAAGTTTATGCATATGTTCATGTTGACGTATTGCAAGTATTCATGATGAATATTGCAATGACTTGAATTCAGTTTGAATTCAAGGTTCTATCAATATGGCATATTGATAGGGGGAGTTTGTTTAAACTCCGGGAGTTAAGTTTAACTCCGTCATCAAGTGGTTGTCATCATCAAAAAGGGGGAGATTGTTGAATCTCGTATTTTGATGATGAAACTACTTGATATATGTTTATGATTTAATCTGCGTTTTGAGTGACGCAGGATGCTTCGATCAGGATGAGACAATTAAAGCAGGAAAATCATGTTGTGCCGAAGGAACATGTCAGAAGATTGGACGTCGGGCCGGTGGATCGGTCGACGTATCGACAGAAGGCTTCGGGCCATGAACTCGGGCATCGGGCCAAGAAGAGCGGGTATTGTGCCAAGGATATCGGAGTTGCGGAGTCAACTGGCCGATTGGGCAATAGGCTGCAGGAGAGGACGATGCGCCGAAGAATCGGACGAAGCGTCGAGGGACCAATGACATGTCGGACAACTTGGTTAATTGCTTAGGATTAATTGTCTCGATCGAAGTTTTGTTTTGTTGTGCAGGATTAACTATGATAACGATGAAGACATAAAGCGAAACAAAGTGTCGGAGTCAAGCGCGAAGGATTTGTTGCGAGTTCGAGAGTTCGACGGAAGTCCGAAGGTTCGTCGGGAATGCTACCGGAACTAGCCGAGAATGAGTTGGGAGCTTGCCGAAGGGTTTTTCGGAAGCTCGCCGGAAGGTTCGTTGGAAGTTCACGGAGCTCGCCGAGAAAGAGCGGAGCTTGCCGACGAAGCTCGTTGGAACTCGCTAAGATCAAATCGTGAAGTCTAGGAGCTTGCCGGGAGTCCGCAGAATGGTTTCCGAGAGTTCATCGGAAGACCGCCGGAAGTTTGCCGGAAGCTCGCCAGAAGAAGTCTTGACTTGCGGACTTTGTAATAGCTTAGAAAATGTCTTTAAATTCATAGTTAGCACGTTAATTAGGGTTAGGATTAGGTGTTAATCCTATAACCCAAGTAGGGGCCAATTAGGCCCAAGTTCGGACTGGTTTGGACCAAGTTTGGAGCCAAACCAAGTGAGCTGGAATAGTGAAAGAGGTGCCACCGCCAGGGTTGGAGGTAGCACCGCCCAGGCTATGTCTTCCTGCGAGGTTGGGAGGTGCAACCGCCCCAGCCAGGAGGTGCAACCGCCAGGGCTGCGAGGCTGGGAGGTGCAACCGCCCCAGCCAAGAGGTGCAACCGCCCAGAGCTCAGTCTTCGAGCTAGACTGGGCGGTGCAACCTCCTCTGTCAAGAGGTAGCACCGCCAGAGCTCAAGTTTCGAGCTCTGCCAGGCGATGCAACCACCGAGCTCAGTCTTCGAGCTCTGGCAGAGAAGGTGCATCAGCCTGAGCTCAGTCTCGAGCTCTGCCAGGTGATGCAACCACCGAGCTCAGTCTTCGAGCTCTAGCAGAGAGGTGCATCAGCCTGAGCTCAGTTTCGAGCTCTGCCAGGTGATGCAACCACCGAGCTCAGACTTCGAGCTCTGCCAGGCGGTGCAACCACCAAGCTCAGTCTTCGAGCTCTGCCAGGTGATGCAACCATCGAGCTCAGTCTTCGAGCTCTGGCAGAGAGGAGCAATCGCCTGAGCTCAGTCTTCGAGCTCTGCCAGGCGGTGCCACCTCTCCAGTCAAGAGGTGCAACCGCCTGATCCCAGAATTCTGGGATTTGATCGATTTGATCGTTTTGAGCTCGAATTTTGAATTGGGTTGGGGCCTATAAATACCCCACCCATTCAGCACTGAAAAGATGCAGACCTACACCGAAATCTTGATCTTTTCTGTGATTCTAAGAGCTCAAAAGTGTTGTAAAGCCTTTAAGTCTCCTCCTTCTGTTCTTCAAGTTTTCAGTTGTAAAGTGAGGAGAGAAAGGTCTGTAAAGGTTGTCTCCTGAGCCTGTCAAAAGGAGAGAAATTGTAAAAGGGCAGTTTGGCCTTCGCCTATTGAAGGAAGGCCCCTAGTTGACGTCGGCAACCTCGTCGGTGGAGGAAGCCAAAAGTGGAGTAGGTCAAGGCTGACCGAACCACTCTAAATCTCTGGTTTGCGTTTATTTTCAAGCACTTTATCATTACTGCAAACCTCCTTCATTACTACTGCTCTCTGCGCTTTCACGAACAAGTTCTAAGTGCTGTTCTTCCAAATCTGCATTCAGACGTAAATTCGTATTTTCATACATTACAGTTTACGCTTACGTTTGATTCTGCAGAACTGTCTTCCGTGCTTTTACGAACGAGCTTCTTTGCAGTTTACACTTACATTTTGATCCTATTGATAACTGCAAACTGTCCTCTACAATTTTACGAACGAGTTTTAACATTTAGACGTAAAACTGCATTCAGACGTAAATCGGCTTTCCTCGCTCAATCATCAGTTCTCAGTTCACGTTTACGTCTTGATTTCAACTGCATACTGCCTTCTGCGAGTATACAAACGAGTTTCAAAGTTTAGACGTAAAACTGCGTTTAGACGTAAAACTGCGTTTAGACGTAAAACTGCGTTTAGACGTAAATCTGCGTTTAGACGTAAATCTGAGTTTAGGACGTAAATCTGAGTTTAGACGTAAACTGCGCTTAGACACAAAACTGCGCTTAGACGCAATCTGCGCT